>NC_083781.1:1917040-1952817 GCF_015708825.2 Lethenteron reissneri | reverse complement strand
TAACACCACCGGGGGGTGAGGGGGGGGGGCCTCATTGTTCTCCTTTCTCCCGTGAAGCGAATGCATCTCATCCACCAACGTGACTTTACCGAAAAAAACCTAAGAATATGAATCATTGCAGTCACGAAAGCTTCAAATCTCGAACGAATGCATCTCCCCGTCTGTTGCGAGCGACGTTCCCGGCGAGCGACGCGCGCGGCGTCTGAACGAAGCGCACGGGGCACGCGGGGTCCTCCCGGGGGGCCTGGAGAGAGCGCGTGGGGGGGGGGCAGCAGCGTGCAGAGGAGGAGCAGGAGACGGCCTCTGGACCAATGGGATTCCTCACTCGAGCGCGCGTCTGGCATCTCAGTGGGGGAGAGGGGGTACTATCGAGTGTACAGGCGGTGCAACTGCACCTTGGGGGCTCACAGAGCGGAGGGGGTCATGCGTCGTGCTGTGAAAAGCAGAGGAATTGGACGTGTTGGGGGGGGGGGTGCTGGGTGGGCATGGCCCATTTCATTCCTTGCATCACGACCCATGCCAACCACGCCACTGCCACTGATCTCCCCTCTGATCACCGCCCAGTGCCCCCTCGTGTGCTGTAAAGGTGCAAACATCGGCGGCCCAGAGATGAACGTCCAATTGTCACTCGAGCAAGGCGCTCGGAGCATCATTCGACCCCGTGGGCATTCATGCTCGAGATTCCCTGAGATTAACTCTGAGGTTTGCTTCGCTGATGAGCTCCGTGAGAAAACAAACGAAACACAACCCTCGAGTCTCAAGACTTGTTTCGCGAGGGTGGCTTTGAGAGTGTCTAACTGAGTGGGTAAGGATAAGAAAGCCCGAATCGAGACCTCAGCCACGATCCGTCTCCACCACTCGAGACCTCCACGTCACTCAACCAGCGGCGTTCAAAGGAGGCATCGCCGGAGCCGTAGACTCCGCCGCTTGTGACGCTATATCTGGCTCATCCCACCTCAATGTGAATGTAGAGTTGTTGTCGCAGCAACATCTCCTGGGGTCTCCCACTACACTCACTGGGAGACACCGCTGGGTCTTCCACTACACCCACTGGGCTACACCGCTGGGGTCTCCCACTACACCCACTGGGAGACACCGCTGGGGTCTCCACTACACCCACTGGAGACACCGCTGGGGTCTCCCACTACACCCACTGGGAGACACCGCTGGGGTCTCCACTACACCCACTGGGAGACACCGCTGGGGTCTCCACTACACCCACTGGGAGACACCGCTGGGGTCTCCACTACACCCACTGGGAGACACCGCTGGGGTCTCCACTACACCCACTGGGCTACACCGCTGGGGTCTTCCACTACACCCACTGGGAGACACCGCTGGGGTCTCCACACCCACTGGGAGACACCGCTGGGGTCTCCACTACACCCACTGGGAGACACCGCTGGGTCTCCCACTACACCCACTGGGAGACACCGCTGGGGTCTCCACTACACCCACTGGGAGACACCGCTGGGGTCTCCCACTACACCCACTGGGAGACACCGCTGGGTCTCCACTACACCCACTGGGAGACACCGCTGGGTCTCCCACTACACCCACTGGGAGACACCGCTGGGGTCTCCACTACACCCACTGGGAGACACCGCTGGGGTCTCCCACTACACCACACTGGGAGACACCGCTGGGTCTCCACTACACCCACTGGGAGACACCGCTGGGTCTCCCACTACACCCTGGGCCACACCGCTGGGGTCTCCACTACACCCACTGGGAACACCGCTGGGGTCTCCCACTACACCCACTGGGCCACACCGCTGGGTCTCCACTACACCCACTGGGAGACACCGCTGGGGTCTCCACTACACCCACTGGGCCACACCGCTGGGGTCTCCCACTACACCCACTGGGAGACACCGCTGGGTCTCTCACTACACCCACTGGGAGACACCGCTGGGTCTCTCACTACACCCTGGGAGACACCGCTGGGTCTCTCACTACATCCACTGGGAGACACCGCTGGGTCTCTCACTACACCCACTGGGAGACACCGCTGGTCTCCCACTACACCCACTGGGCTACACCGCTGGGGTCTCCACTACACCCACTGGGAACACCGCTGGGTCTCTCACATCTACTCCATAAACCCGCTGGCTACACCGCTGGGTCGTCTCTCATACACCCACTGGCCACACCGCTGGGTCCCTAACCCACTGGGAGACACCGCTGGGGTTCTCCTACACCCCTGGGTGACACCGCTGGGTCCCACTACACCCACTGGCTACACCGCTGGGGTCTCTCACTACACCCACTGGCCACACCGCTGGGGTCCCCACTACACCCACTGGAGACACCCTGGGGTCTCTCACTACACCCACTGGGTGACACCGCTGGGTCCCCACTACACCCACTGGGAGACACCGCTGGGTCTCCACTACACCCACTGGGACACCGCTGGGGTCTCACTACACCCACTGGGAGACACCGCTGGGTCTCCACTACACCCACTGGGACACCGCTGGTCTCCCCTACACCCACTGGGAGACACCGCTGGGTCTCCACTCACCCACTGGGAGACACCGCTGGGTCTCCACTACACCCACTGGGAGACACCGCTGCTCTCACTACACCCACTGGGCTACACCGCTGGGTCTCTCACTACACCCACTGGGAGACACCGCTGGGTCTCCACTACACCCCTGGGAGACACCGCTGGGTCTCTCACTACACCCACTGGCTACACCGTGGGGTCTCTCACTACACCCACTGGGACACCGCTGGGTCCCCACTACACCCACTGGGAGACACCGCTGGGTCTCCCACTACACCCACTGGGACACCGCTGGGGTCTCCACTACACCTACTGGGAGACACCGCTGGGGTCTCCACTACACCCACTGGAGACACCGCTGGGTCTCCCTACACCCTGGAGACACCGCTGGGGTCTCCCACTACACCCACTGGCACCGCTGGGGTCTCCACTACACCCACTGGGAGACACCGCTGGGTCTCCCACTACCCCACTGGCTACACCGCTGGGTCTCCCACTACACCCACTGGGAGACACCGCTGGGGTCTCTCACTACACCCACTGGGAGACACCGCTGGGGTCTCCACTACACCCACTGGAGACACCGCTGGGGTCTCCCACGACCCCACTGGGAGACACCGCTGGGTCTCCACTACACCCACTGGGAGCACCGCTGGGGTCTCCACTACACCCACTGGGCTACACCGCTGGGGTCTCTCACTACACCCACTGGGACACCGCTGGGGTCTCCACTACACCCACTGGGAGACACCGCTGGGGTCTCCACTACACCCACTGGGCTACACCGCTGGGGTCTCTCACTACACCCACTGGAGACACCGCTGGGGTCTCCACTACACCCACTGGGAGACACCGCTGGGGTCTCCACTACACCCACTGAGACACCGCTGGGGTCTCCCACACCCACTGGGAGACACCGCTGGGGTCTCCACTACACCCACTGGGAGACACCGCTGGGGTCTCCACTACACCCACTGGGAGACACCGCTGGGGTCTCCCACGACACCCACTGGGAGACACCGATGGGTCTCCTACCTACCTACACCCACTGGGAGACACCGCTGGGTCTAACCCTAACCCTAGGGTTAGGGTTAGGGCTGCAGAGGTTGGTCGCTGGAGACACCAAACGAGGGATGGGTTGCAGGACAATATGTAAATTTTATATTTAAAAAATAAAGACTTATTGCGATTTCATAAATCGTGGAAAATTATAGTCGAGATTAAATCCAGCAGGAATGAATTCAAAATAAGTTACTTTTTTGACTGTGGTGGCTGTCTTAGGACAACTACAATGTTGCAGAATTGTGGATGCTGTTTAAAAAATAACGAACTGCCCCCCAATGCTTTCATAGCAGGGCGGTGGGAAGCGGAGCAAATCCATTCTGTAAAGTGGCAGACTCTACGAATCTCGTACAAATAACACAAACGCGAGGCTAGACGGGAGATCTTTGTCTTTGTACCAGAGGAGAGCTCCACTCCCACACGATTATCATCAGCAGGGCAATATCAGTGGTGTGTGTGTGTAGGTGGTGAGTGTGTGGGTGGTGAGTGTGTAGGTGGTGAGTGTGTGGGTGGTGAGTGTGTGAGTGGTGAGTTAGTGGGTGGTGAGTGTGTGGGTGGTGAGTGTGTGGGTGGTGAGTGTGTGGGTGGTGAGTGTGGGGGTGGTGAGTGTGTGGGTGGTGAGTGTGTGGGTGGTGAGTGAGTGGGTGGTGCGTGCGTGGGTGGTGAGTGTGTGGGTGGTGAGTGTGTGGGTGGGGAGTGTGTGGGTGGTGAGTGTGTGGGTGAGTGAGTGTGTGGGTGGTGAGTGTGTGGGTGGTGAGTGTGTGGGTGGTGAGTGAGTGAGTGGGGAGTGTGTGGGTGGTGAGTGTGTGGGTGGTGAGTGTGTGGGTGAGTGAGTGTGTGGGTGGTGAGTGTGTAGGTGGCGAGTGTGTGTGTAGGTGGTGTGTAGGTGGTGAGTGTGTGGGTGGTGAGTGTGTGGGTGGTGAGTGTGTGGGTGGTGAGTGAGTGGGTGGTGAGTGCGTGGGTGGTGAGTGCGTGGGTGAGTGAGTGTGTGGGTGGTGAGTGTGTGGGTGGTGAGTGAGTGGGTGGGGAGTGTGTGGGTGGTGAGTGTGTGGGTGGTGAGTGTGTGGCTGAGTGAGTGTGTGGGTGGTGAGTGTGTAGGTGGCGAGTGTGTGTGTGGTGAGTGCACGGGTGGTGAGTGCGTGGGTGGTGAGTGCGTGAGTGGTGAGTGAGTGGGTGGTGAGTGTGTAGGTGGTGAGTGTGTAGGTGGTGACTGTGTAGGTGGTGAGTGCGCGGGTGGTGAGTGCGTGGGTGGTGAGTGCGTGGGTGGTGAGTGCGTGAGTGGTGAGTGAGTGGGTGGTGAGTGTGTAGGTGGTGAGTGTGTAGGTGGTGAGTGAGTGGGTGGTGAGTGTGTGGGTGGTGAGTGGGTGGTGAGTGTGTGGGTGGGGAGTGTGTGGGTGGTCAGTGTGTAGGTGAGTGTGTGGGTGGTGAGTGTGTAGGTGGTGAGTGTAGTGGGTGGTGAGTGTGTGGGTGGTGAGTGTGTGGGTGTGAGTGTGTGGGTGGTGAGTGAGTGGGTGGTTGAGTGAGTGTGTGGTTGGTGAGTGTGTAGGTGGTGAGTGTGTGGGTGGTGAGTGTGTGGGTGAGTAAGTGTGTGGGTGGTGAGTGTGTGGGTGGTGAGTGTGTAGGTGGTGAGTGTGTGGGTGGTGAGTGTGTGGGGTGAGTGAGTGTGTGGCTGGTGAGTGTGTGGGTGGTGATGTGTGGGTGGTGAGTGTGTAGGTGGTGAGTGTGTGGGTGGTGAGTGTGTAGGTGGTGAGTGTGTGGGTGGTGAGTGTGTAGGTGGTGAGTGTGTGGGTGGTGAGTGAGTTAGTGTGTAGGTGAGTGCGTGAGTGTGTAGGTGAGTGAGTGAGTGTGTAGGTGGTGAGTGCGTGAGTGTGTAGGTGGTGAGTGCGTGAGTGTGTAGGTGAGTGAGTGAGTCTGTAGGTGGTGAGTGCGTGAGTGTGTAGGTGAGTGAGTGAATGCTGTCTGTGAGCGCTCCCCCCCCGCCCCGCCCCCCGCCCCCAGGCGCTCTGCACGTGTCGCGGTTCACGGCGGTGGCGACGTCCGTGAACCCGGCAGTAGTCGTGGCGGTATCAGCGGCGGCTCACGACTCGCTCCCTCGCCTCCTCCGCCACCACCACAACCACCACCACACAGCACACCACCACAACCACACAGCACTCCACCACCACAACCACACAGCACACCACCACAACCACACAGCACCCCTCCAGCAGCAGCAGTCCCAGCTGGTGCGTCGCGATGCACGCCGCGCGCTTCCCCGAGTCGCTCTACACAGACGCGTGCGCGCAGCTTGAAGCGCCGCGCTTGGAAGGCGGCTGGGAGTTCTTCGTGGAGTCGTCCGGCATCAAGATCCACCGCTTCTACAGAGAGGTGCGTGCCCCTGCCCCTACTACCGCCTCCGTCTCTCTCGTTCTCTGACGCCGCGTGCACGAGACGTGCACTCGGGTCCGGGTCCTCGCGTGCGTGACCTCCGCCTGGAGCGAGCGATGCTGTCCGACCGGCCCCACCGCTTCTCGCCTCTTGTCACTTAAACACCCAGTCGTCGGCTTGTGCGACCAATAGCATCCACAATACAGGTTTTGTTGGGGGGTGGGGGTTATATCGCGTAAATCAGGCTGTCGCCTGATGAAGCTAGTTGTAATTACTGGCGAAACGTCGTACTCGGATTGTAAATGTTGTGGCTTGGCTCTCCAACACACCGGTGGTGCTGTACTAGTTTACTACACTATACACTACATTACTATACACTACACTATACACTGTACTACTATACACTACACTACTATACATTACACTATACACTACACCACTATACACTACACTATACACCAGAGGTGGGACAAAGTCATTGTTATGCAAGTCCAAGTCGAGTCTGAAGTCATCAAATTCATGACTCGAGTCTGACTCGAGTCCAAGTCACATGACTCGAGTCCACACCTCAGAGGTGGGACAAAGTCATTGTTATGCAAGTCCAAGTCGAGTCTGAAGTCATCAAATTCATGACTCGAGTCTGACTCGAGTCCAAGTCACATGACTCGAGTCCACACCTCTGCTATACACTACACCACTATACACTACACTATACACTACTATACACTATACACTACTATACACTACACTATACACTACACTACATACTAGTGCTATACTAGTGACGAATTGGCCACGTTCTGTTTACGTGACAACCCTTACTAGTTGGCTGTGTCGGGTGGTGGCGGGTTTAACGACACATTTACGCGATCTAACCCACAAACCTGGATTATGGATCATAGCTGTCAACCCATCACGGTTTAACCCCGTATTCTTGTACAGGGAAGTTGAGTTTTCAGGTCCATAGGGTGTACATCCGTTTCAACACAGGAACAAAAATGTATTTGTGTTTCTCCCTTGTGATGGGTCTCTGTAGGATGAACGTTGAGATTTATCAGGGCACGGGGTGGCCAATAAGGTCTGAATTGGTCTGTGATAAGGTAGGGCGCTGATAAGGGGTTGACAGGTATGCAATCAACCACCAGAATGTTTAATACCGAAACAGGAAGACTCTCTTCTTCACAATTCTGGTTATCGCCTGATGAAGCGGGTTGCTGTAATCACCAGCGAAACGTCACCGTCCTGAAGTAGTAACTAATTGGGCGGTAAGACATCGTCGGTGACGAGGGCCGCCACACATTTGAATCCATTGGGGGGTTTTACAGCAGCACGATGATGATGGGGATGTGAGGCTGATTGGCTCACAAGTGACGACGTCACATTTATCGCTCCTCTATTGAAGATCAACACAGGAGGAGGATTTCTCCACAACTCTGTGGCTATGGCCTGATGATGCTGGTTGTAATTATCGGCCAAACGTCACCGTACTCGAATTGTAAATGTTGTGGGTTTACTCTCCAACGCACCGGTGTGCTGTTAAAGTAACGAATTGGCACGTTCTGTTTATGTGACACAAATTACTAAATGGCTGTGTTGGGTGGTGGCGGGTTTAACGACACATATTTACGCGATCTAACCCCCAAAAAACCTTTATTATGGATAATATTGCTCGCGAAAGCTTACTCCGTGTTAAACAGAATGTTCAACTCTATCCGTCTTGTTTTGCTGCCATTTCTTAATTTGAATGATTATTTTTTTCGACTTTGCGTGGTATTCGGAGTCTTCACTCGCCTGGTTCGTGGCTGTATGAGGGGGATTTGGGTCCCTCCTAACTGTAACGACTCGACGACAAATTATATGAAGAGCCACTTTCATTTGAAAGCTTCCACAATAAGGGACCCTCGACTTCGTGCGTGTCTTCCAGCTTGTATCTTCCTCTGAACGTCCCCACTCCTCGTGCTCTACCCTTGTATATCCCTCAGCCACTTTCTCGAATGTTCCCTCACCCTATTTCCCTTAGCCAATCCCTGTCCTTCCCCTCTAACGGATCCCGACCTTCGCCGCTGGGTTTCCACTCTGTTTCTCGCCTATTCTCATTCAAAACTCTTCCTCCAATCACTTCAAAAGCCCTGCCTCCCGACCAATCCCTGTGGAGGCCTCTTTCCTCCAATCGGAGACCTCGGGCTATCTTTGAATAGCAGTTAGGCTGCACATTGCCCTGGGGTCATTTTCGGTCATTACATATATATGTCACGAGCTTTACTACCCGGCTTCGCACGAGACTTGGATTCTTGTCTTGGATTAACACACGGCCTACGCGGAGGGTGGGGAGGGGGATGCGTGACGTCAGCAGGCACACGGCGTGACGCTTCCGCATGCGGGTGACATCACAGATGTGACGTCACCGCTCATTTGCGTGCAAAATATATCCATTATTGCGCCCCCCCCCCCACCCCAAATAATAATAAAAAGTATATTTTTATACTTTTTTCATTGTGTACAGTCTGGAAGCTACCCACATGCCAAATTTCAAGTTTATTGCACGTCGGGAAGTATGCTAAACATTTCGAACAGACACACATATTCACAAATTTCCCTTTTATATATATCGATTATTGTACAGTGTTACGGGAAATGCGATGAGCACGAATGACGCTGTATAAAATGAAGTATCAGTGGTGTAACCAGCAGCATGTGTTCAACTACGGAGCTGTGGTGGCTGCATTTTGCGAAGACGAAGGTGCCCCTACAGCGTTAAATGTTCGAGACCGTGAGCGTAGTAACGAGGACGCGATGAGGGCAAGAGGAGCCGAGATGTAGAATAACCTCGGTGCGACCGTGAGAGTCAACTCAAATACTGGGGGCCCCACCTGAACGATTACCGCAACCCCTAGAGCTGATAAATGTCGTCACTACGCTACTGGAAAGTATTATTATCAATTGTCTAAAGAGTAATACAATACTCATATAATTATAATCATGGTGACGTGCAAGGCGCTGCATAGTGTTCGCTCGCTCTCGTAGAGGACGATTCAGAGACGCCAGGAGGAGGAACCAGAGACGTGAGGAAAGGCGGCAGCAGCAGCAGCAGCAGCCACGCACTGAGCTGGCGACACCAACAATTTCCCAAGCTCTGCGGTCCCCTACGTATGTTATGGTGTTATCGGCAACATTAAGAGAACACCTACGCGTGCGAGGGGGAAACCCTCTATCCCCATACAGACGAAGCAGGTGGAGTCCTCACATTTTGCCGTTACCGCCTTCTGGCGAGCCAGGACACACCGCTCCTCCTCGACACCCATGGGAAGGGAGTTTCACACAACATCTGTGCGGTGGTGACCCACCAACCCTAGCTGCTGCCTCCACAGCGGCCGGTTACGGGCAGCCATGAGCAGCAGCGTAGCCACCGCCGGCCGGCTGTACGGCGCTGTGGCAAGTCGTCAGTCGACTTTCTCAACAGATAAATTTAACACGTAGGCTTTCGCGACCAATATTATTCATAATATAGGTTTTTGGGTTGGATCGTGTTATTTCTAAATGTGTCGTAACCCTTCATCACCCGACACGGCCAAACAGTAAAAAATGTGTCACTTTTTCAAAGGACAAAATAATTCACTTCTTTAGCCCATCGGTGTGCTGTAGAAAGAATCAACAGCATGTTTTAATTTGAGTACGACGTTTCGCTGATAATTACAATCAGCTTAATTCTTGCCCGATGAAGCTGATTGTAATTATCAGCGAAACGTCGTACTCAAATTTTAAAATGCTGTTGATCCTCTCTTCAGCACACCGGTGGGCTAAAGAAGTGAATTATTTTGTCCTTTGAAAAAGTGACACATTTTTTACTGTTTGGCCGTGTCGGGTGGTGGAGGGTTACGACACATTTATAAATAACGCGATCTGACCCAAAAACCTATATTATGGATAGACTGGTCCCCGCCGTAGAAACTCGGCCATGAAAGCGCGAGCTGGTAATGGTGGTGCCGCACGAAGTGCCGCGTCGAGCACACCACAAGACAATGGCCGAGCAAGCGTCGTAACCAATCGCAGTTTGTTCGGCTCCTGGCTCGATGGTGACATTGGCGCCGTGTGAAATGTGAATCCCCACCCATCTACAGCCAACGTGGGGAAGGGGGGGGGGTGTCAGCAAGCCACGAGGAGACGTTGCATCGCGTCCTTTAAACGGCCACGGGGCTCCGTCGGCCGGGGGTGAAGGAAGGCGTGGAGGTGGGATAGTTGTGGAGAACGAGGATGGAGGCGGCGTGCGGTGGCGCAGAAGCGGACGCCGCTTGGACAATGCCGCGTCGATGCTGCCGTCACCACACAACGACCGCCACCGCCGCCGCCACCCAGCGTACAATGAAAGGGCCCGAGTCACAAACAGCGCTTCGCTCAGCAATTCCAATTGCTCTGACCGGGATCAACAAGCGCTGACGCACGCCCGTAGTGGGATGAGGCGGTGAAGCGAGGTGAACGATCCCCGTCGAGCCATGTGATCAAGCGCGCACACACGCACATGCACACACACACGCACACACACACACGCACACACACACGCACGCACACACACACACGCACACACACGCACACACACGCACACACACACGCACACACACACGCACACACACACGCACACACACACGCACACACACACCACACGCACACACACGCACACACACACGCACACACACACACGCACACACACACACGCACACACGCACACACACACGCACACACACACACGCACACACACGCACACACACACGCACACACACACGCACACACGCACACACACGCGCACAAAGACAAAGATCCCCCTTATAGCCTTAACAGAGTGTTTGGGAAAGTGCTGTTAGCGAGCACCTATGAAAGCCGGCACGTCACACGAGGGTTGCCAGCACCATGCCTGGCCGCCTTTGTTTTCCGAGTGGTAACGTTTGCACACCGTACCAGGTACTCATTTGAGGCTGAGTTTGTCTCGGTACATGTTCGTCTTGTTGATTAGCACGGTTGGCCACGAAAGACGGTCGACGTACGTGCACGCAAAGTGCAACTCCACATCTGCCCTTCGGTCAACCCCGTGGCCGTGAGCTTCTTTGAAGGGGCGCGCCACACAAACACTCTGTGAGGATGAGGGTGGAGGGGCGGGTGAGGCACGACACGGCCAACGGTAGACGAACCCTAACCGAGACGCCGAGCGCTGAGCGGCGGTGCGATCCGCCGGCGTCTGTCGCAGGCACCGCCGCCGCCGCCCCGCTGTGGACACGAGCCAATGCCGCGGTGCCAACCGCTACCTCGAATTTCCGCACCAGCGGCATTACCGGGCAGCGTGAACTTTCGAGTGTGTGGCAACGGAGCCCCGGCTCCGTGTCGGATGACCCGCGGTGGTCTCATTCCCTGGCGGGGATTATTGTGGCATCCCCGCCCCGTGCCCAACTTGCGATGGAGCAATTTGAATTCATTATGAAGAAATCTTGGGACATGAATACGGCGCCATGAATACTTAATAAAGTTCAAACGGGGCGGTCGGTGTTGGATGTTTTCGCCTCCCGCGCGCGTTTCCGTGTGGCGCGGCGGTTAGGGGGGCTGCGAGCCCGGCGACCCGAGTTCGATTCTCGCTCTCGACGAACAATGGTGGCGAATGTTGATATTTGAACCGGTTTGCGACCTTGGCCCCAGGTCGCCTCAACTCGTTAAACGAGTACCTACGGTAGGCGGTGTGTGAACATCGGCAGTGGGGAGTACAAAGGCGTGGTGCTGGCCACCCGACCACCCGGTGTGCGGCAGTGGCCTCCGTAGGTGCCGCTGCTCGTGAACGGCACTTGCCCCGACAGCCTTTCACGGGGGACCTTCTTTGGCTTTGCGTGGCAGCACTCGGGGCTCTACGAGTACAAGGTGTTTGGCGATCTCCCGGACGCCGGGCCGCAGCTCTACGCCGACGTCTACATGGACCTGCAGTACCGCAGGACCTGGGACAGTTACGTCAAAGGTGCGTGGGCCCTCGCCTTCACCGTTGGTCGTCAGCACGCCTCGGGGTCAGAGGGGGGGGCCCACGGTGGATGAGACCGCGGGAAAAGGTGAAACCGATTCCAATGGCAAGTGACGGCGAAAGCCTCAAGGGTGATTCACCGCCCCTCCGTGCGCTCGCGAGAGTTGCTCAGCCGCACATCCCAGACCTGGTCGAATGTGCGGGTGTCCGGGTAAAAAAAAAAAAAACTTGATGACCCACACACACCTGTTCGTCGTCGTGTATGTATGTATGTTGAACTTTTTTCGCACCGTACGCAGCCAATCGTGCTAAAAATAAGTAAATAAATATAAAAAACTATTTCAACTACAAACTTTTTATTTTACCAGGAAAGGCCCTCTGAGCTATACACAGGGCCGGATTAAGATTGTGTAGGCCCCTGGGCTACAGGTACTGTGAGGCCCCCAGTAATATTTTCATATGGAAAACAAGGTTAAAGAAAAATAAAATTTATTTTTACAAGGCTAACAACAAATTAAATTCAGCATTCACAAATTAAATAACTTTTCACTTCATCTCTGGAGGCCCTCCAGCTCTGGACTGCAGCCCCTAAAGCCCGTGCCTTAATCCGGCTCTGGCTATAGCTCAACGAAGTGGCTTATCACCACGTGGAAATGCATAGCAGCCAAATACTCTCAAAGCGTCACGTGGATTCTAAACGTGGAGGGAAATACCGGAGGACCCGGAGAAAAATCCACTTGACCACCACGGGGAGAAAGAGAGAATGACGTAGACTCCAAATGTACAACAGGCATTGTCAGGGTTCGGGATTGAACCCACGGCCTCCTGTATACCAGGCGAGGGAGTTAACATCTCCTAGCCACCGAGGAGACAATCTCAACCACTCTCACCCACGGCTGGGCAGTCCGGCGGGCGGGCAAATGGATGGGCCATCGATTGGACTGGACCTCGACTAGGTCATCCAACCGGGGGCTAACCGGGCTCCAACCGGCTTGGCTTCCGGGGTCTGACGAGATCAGGCACGTTCAGGGTTGAACTTTTGTCAAGGGCCCTGATATTGACGCGTGATACGATCCGATCCGCCAGGTCCACCCTGGGTTGACCGGAACACGGCCGGGCGTGCGTCGCCACCGTGCCGAGTGTGGCCGGACGGTGCCGACGGGCCCCGTGGTCGTCGTTGTCGTCGTTGTTGCGAGCGTGCGTGCGTCTGTTGTGCGCGTGGACGTGTCGCGCGTGCGCGTGCCCTGCGTGCGACAGAGCTGTACGAGAGAGACCACGCCGGGGAGAAGGTCGTCTACTGGGAGGTCAAGTATCCCTTCCCGCTCTCAAACAGAGACGTATCCTCCCTCGAACCGCATCACGGCCGCTCCTCCCCCCCCGCACCACCCCACACCCGCGGTTATTGCTGCCACGTCGATGGCATCTCCTCCGCCGTCTGCTGCTTTGGCCTTTGCCTCGGTGTCTTTTTGCCTTAAAGCGAGATGGCCAAGATGCACACCATCGTAGAGGTTTCTTTTGTTGGGGGCGGGTTCGGTCGCGTGAATACAAACGTGTCGTTAAACCCGCCACCAACAGACACGGCCAATTAGTAAGGGTTGTCAACGATAACAAAACGTGCCAATTAGTCACTACCTCAGCACACCGCTTGTGTGTTGGAGAGTAAACCCACGACATTTACAATTCGAGTACCGTGACGTTTCGCTGGTAATTACAACAACCAGCATCATCAGGCGGCAGCCAGAGTTGTGGTCTTAATGGAGTGATAAATGTGATGTCGTCACTTGTGAGCCAATCAGCTGTGACGACCAGAAGAGGGGTGAATGTATTCGTATGAATTACAATGGATATCTACTCTTGCTTGGGTTAGTTCACAATTAATGAACAGGCATAATGTATGTACATTATGTGTGTACATTACGCATGCACATTCTGACATTTACTGAACGAGTAACTAATTGGCGCGTTTTGTTTACGTGACAAACATTACTAATTGGTTGTGTCGGGTGGTGGCGGATTCAACGACACGTTTTACATTTCCGCGATTTAACCCAAAAAAAACTCTATTATTGACAATATTGGTCGCGAAAGCCAACTGCTACTACGTGTTAAAGCAAGATGCACACCTTGACAGAAATCGGAAAAACACACATATCCCCCCCCCCCCCCCCCCCCCCGGTGCCAAGTGGCTGCAATGTGAGTCATGGAAACCTCGAGATATTTTGGCAAAATTCAAACGAAAAGGTAAATGTGCGGACCGCAGCGAGGCCGGCTTGGAGTATGGTTAATTTGGTGTACGGCACTACCACCACGGTACAAGGCATGGCCTGTCCATATTAAGCCTGTATTATCAGACCCTGTATCCACGTTAATCCTGTATTATAGCTCCCTATATCCTTTTCAGCCTATGAAGACAAAGCAAGTGAAAGTAAGCACAGGAAGGGGAGAGCACAGGAAAGGGAACATTGGACACGGCGTCAGGGTCAGGGTTCAGTGTCTGTCAGGGCCGCCTAAGCGACCCGGTGCCCGATTTTCCCCGTGAGGAGCATCGCGTTCCAGCGCTTAAATCTTCCTTGACTCCGGCATTGATCCCAGAGTCCCTATCCCCCCCCACCACTGGCTGTCCGCTGCCGCCGTGCCGTGATCACAGTCATCGCTCACGCTTGGCCCATGTCAAACACTCGCAGCGAAACCATCTCCACCGAGCCCCGTGCCGATTCTCACGTTGACGACAATTGCAATAAAACATGGCCCATTTCTTTCGAGGTATTTTTTCCCCATCTCCATCTCCCTCCCTCCTTTCCCCGCGCACCTCCCATTGGCGCGGATGGCTACGTGCGGGGCGAAAGAAGTTCAACGTGCATACAGTACATGCATTGAGTGTGATGGCAGCGGCAATGCGATGCTACTGGCCGCGACGAGAGGGCTTGGGCAGAGCGAGAGAGTTCAGAGTCCGCGCCATTGTGCTCTCCCTCCTCTGTTGTAGGAGCACAGACTTGTACAGTGGTGTACTGCACGGTCCATAGCAATCATTTACAGCCCATAACACGGCTTCAAACCCATGCCGAGAGAGCTTCACCGCGGACGCCTATGGGAAGCGAGAGTCCCGTTGGGAACGCGACGGGGTAAATGCTGCCGCAGCTGCGGCTGCCGCGTGCCGGCGAAGGTGGATGTGCCGGCGGGACGCCCAGCCCGTGAGTTTCCGTGACGGCGCGAGCGCAGTACGTGTACACGCGCGAGCGGCGAGAGATCGAGGTGGGCGGCCAAACCGTGTGGGTCGTCGTCGCCAAGAGCGCCGACGTGCCGGGCATCGTGGAGAAGGCCGGAGTGGTGCGCGTCGCCGACTACCTGCAGAGCCTGGCGCTCACCAGCAACGGCAAGCACGGCACCAAGGGTACGGCCTGCTGCACCCACGGCCCGCTGCACCCACGGCCCGCTGCACCCACGGCCCGCTGCACCCACGGCCTGCTGCCACCATGGCCTGCTGCACCCACGGTGGAGATTACACTCTCCCTTGGTTAAATTTCGATTTAAACTTTCGCGACTGCAGGGATTCATATTCTTGGTTCTTTTGGTAAAGTCACGTAGAAGGGAAATAATAACAAAAATTTAAATAAAACATAATAAAATATTATAAAATAAAACATGATAAAATATTATGTTTAATAAAACATGTTTTATTTTAAAAGAATGAAATATTATTTTATTATTTCCCTTCTACGTGACTTTACCGAAAGAACCAAGAATATTCTCCCGTGGTCGTGTCGGTTTTCGCGGTTGTGCTGCTGATGCTGCATGGCTCTCTGAGGCGTCGACGTGCCGTGCCGCGTGCTGTTTGGTGCGACGTCCGACGTTTCACTCCACGTGCTGGGGAAGCGATGGATTGTGGGGTCGCCGAGACGACGTGGGTAAACTCGGGGTAGGGCGTTCTACTCCCTTGCCTCGTCCGTGGGTGTATAAGCACGGGCAGCATCGAGCAGTGGAGGCTGAAAGGTAATATCGAGCTTACAACATTTTAGAGGTTTAGTGTTGGGATAAAGATTCACTTCTATCACAATTTGATCATGGTCTTTTCTCCGAAGAATTATTCAACCAATATAATTTCTCTTAATTTTTTTATTCCCATAGTGATATCTAAACTAAACACTATAAAAAAAAATTACCAGGCCCACTGAGCTGTATAGCTCTTTTTTCAGAAGCGAACTGGCCACAATGATAGCTCAACGAGGTGGCTTGTCATGTGGAAACTTGTATCAGCCCAATAATCAGCAGCAAAATAATCTAAATGCACGTTCATTCACGACTTCCTGTACACCAGGCAAGGTAGTTAACATCTCACTACTGGAACCGGCACGGCTCTGCGTTGGTCCGATCGCCGCCGCCGCCGATGCAGTCGAGACTTTGCCAGCGTCACGGCGGCGGCGCGGTAACGCGAGCCGTCCACACGGTGCGGGGAGAACGCGACGCTGCCAACACGACGCTGCCAACGCGTGGATTCATCCTCTCCTTTGTTTGCTTCGTCTCGATGCCCCCGGCGCGTCCAACACCGCCCCTCCCCCCCCCGTTCTCCTGCGCTCTGCTCCCTGCTGCCCTTTCGCACAATTCCCCTTTGCCCGTTGCCCCTCTTGACGAACTAACCACTTCTCCGGCTACAAAGTATGAAATACAACAATGGGTTTTACCCTTTCTGGCAATAAAACAGGTGTTAAGATGTTCAAACACCAAATAGAAACCTTTTTGCAAGGAATCAAGTCTGCATTAACCACACGCACTTGTGGTGGACATGTAAACAAACATGCTCTGATAACACTGGTCTACAGCCAAAATGCTTCCGAAATAAACGTAGTCCAACTTGACTAGTTCTAGGTCATTGAGAATTAAAACAATGCTTAAAATTGTTGATTGGCTCTCGTTTTCAAGCTATGCTACTGGGGCAGTCTCTACGACCCTTCACTTGGGAATGGCGGAGGATCAGTGAGTTGTAAAGGGAAGGGATCTCAATTTAAACCAGAAATGACTAAATACATATTTGACTGGATCTATGAATAAATCTATGACTGGCTTTGGACAGTACGATTCAGGCACACATAGAGGGTCATACATGGGAATCGCCACCGGTATAGACACGACGGGACGTACATTGACCGTTACCAACAGGACTGCACTTGTCACCTCGGCTCTTCCATCGCTGCTGTACCTCTCTCACTGCCCGTGCCGTGTTTATGTATTTTTGTGTTACTTCCGCTACAACCCAACGCGGGCCCGCTGCAGAGCGCCCAGCGCAGAGAGGAGGGGGCAACAGAAATTCTGCGAGCAGCAGCAGCAGCCCGAGTTGGGTGCACGGCAGGGCATAGTGAAGGCCGGTGGGGGGGGGGGGTAGAATTGGGCTCAGTGCCCCAACCAAGGGGGGTACCACGAGCGGCGGACACGAACGTTGAGGGGGGGGGGGGGTGTCCCGAGTCTTAAAAAAAATATGTTTTCGTTGCTCTCAGCGTGATTTCTACTTCCATTCATTTCTCTCGCTGCATCCCCCAACGCCTACCTATCCCATTCTTAACTCGCTCTCTTCCAGTCGCCCTCTTCTTTTATATTTTCTCCTCTGCCACAACTGCAATTTTGTCAGCACGGATAACAAAAATAACTCTTGCGTCTCGTGTGTCCGTGCGTGCGTGCGGGTGCAGTGTTCATGCACTACTACGTCTCGTGTGTCTGTGTGTCCGTGCGTGCGTGTGGGTGCAGTGTTCATGCACTACTACGACAACCCTGGAGGCATGATCCCCAGCTGGCTCATCAACTGGGCCGCCAAGGTGAGTGCTCTCGTGCTGGGGCCACGCGGGGCCAGCGGCAACCCCTCCACGTGACCGCGAGTCATAGACGTGCCCTGCGTCTGCATCACGGCTGGCTTGCGAAAGGCAGAATTTGTGCAGTGTGAAAGTGTTTTTTTGGGTTAGATCATGCAAGTATAAATGTGTCATTAAACCCTCCACCTCCACACAGGGCCAATTAGTTTATCACTTAAAGAAAACGTGGCAATTAGTTACTACTGTGAGTAACTAATTTGCATGTTTTGTTTACGTCACAAACATGACTACGGTAATTGCCTGGATCTGGTGGTGGCGGCTTTAACGACAGATTTATATTTACGTGCTCTAACCCAAAACTCCTTTATTATGGATATTGGTCACGGAAACCGGCGTGTTAAACTTTCTGCAAGTGTGTTGAAATGTGGACGGTGCCAAGAGAATGATTTCCCACCCACCGCCGCCTCCACCCCCCACCTTCCTCCTCGTGTGGATGACTGGATCGAGACGGGAGGACGTCGCAAGTTCTATCAATCTCGGTCAAAAAAAATTCTGCGGCTGGAATGGGAGCAAGAGAATTGAAGCTCCCAGTGCCCAATGTTTTGCGTGGCACAATCAGAATGCATTTTGGACTTGTCAACGGCAATTGGTGGAGGGGGGCGTCGCAGCGGTGAGCGCAGTGCCACACGAAGCTGGAGGGGCAGAGTTCAGTTCCCAGCCACGGCTACCGTCGGTGGCAGAGTGGGTTGCTGAACCAGTCTTGCCCCACCCCACCCTCCTCACCCAGCCCTTCACCGAACCCACACGCTGACCAGCGTGGTGAAGTCCGGTCATTCAGTGTCATTTATTTGGTATAGCCCTGTGAGCCATTCGGCCCTTGAATCGGGTGCAACCGCAACAAACAAAAAACAAAAACATGAACAAGAAAACATCTGAAAGTGAATATGTCACTATGCGCAAACAGAAAATCCAAGAAAAGGCAGCAAAAGATTGCAGAAAAAGCACCGTACACCAACGCCCGTGACCGACACGGCATAGAGAGGCCTTCATCCAGCAGTGGATCGACGAATCGTTTGCCGGTTACTCACCAAATGTAACAATAATGCCTCGTCCATTGAATAATTTGTTCGATTGTCCAGCCGGTCTGTAAATCCACTGTTGGACGAGATCCTCCCGGCAGTGTGTCGGTCACGGGGGGAGGGGGGGGGCTATTTTGCCATACTTCACCAAAGCCAGTTCAGTTCGGGTCGGTGGAGGCGGGCGGCAGAGAGGCACTGGTACAACAAATCATTTTACCGCAATGCTCCCCCCATCTGGCGCTGCACGTGGGATGTTTCGTCAAAAAATTCCTTCATCCGCGAGAATCCCGAGCGACGTCGTCGTCGTCCCCCCGGACCCCCCCCCCCACCCCCCTGCGTGCTCGCACTCTCCCGGCGCGCCTTCCAGCGAGAGAAAAAAAAACGGAGCCGTCCGGAACTCCCACGGAATTTTTGGCCAGAATCGCCGAGTGTACAACGTTGCCCACCCCCCCTTCTTTTTTTTTGTGTCAGCGCGGAAAAAAAAAAAACCCTCCGGCGACCCGCTCGTCATTCATCACGGGGGGCGGAAGGGGGGGGGGGGGTCGCCGGACAAATAACACGGCGGCGGAGACGATAAGTACGGAAAGAAGCACATTTGGCGCCACTTGAAAGCGAAAGGCACCTCGCCCCTTCGAACGGCTAAATCACCCCAGCCCATCTCGCAAGCAGGGCTTTTTTCCTGTTAACAAAAGAGAATGCTTAGAATATTAAATATTTTTTCCAGTAAACACCCATCCATCAATCCTCCGCCCGCCCGCCCTGCCAACGACGCAGGCGTGCTCTCGCGTTCATCTCCCTCAAGTCCCGATAACAAACCGCACCCCGACGTCGTGCGGAGATAAAGTATATCTGCAGGAGATGGAATCGTCATCATCATAGTCAGTCCACTGCTGGATGAAGGCCACCCCAAGCCGCCGCCGCCTCCTCTCACGATCGTGCGATGTAATTCATAATCCACCCCGGTATCCGCACCCGAGCCGATTCCATCGCTCCATCTCCCTTGGCGGCCTCGTTCTCGGGCGCATTCCATCCTTTCCCTCCTTTGACTGCCACTCCGTCGTTACCCTTGACCGCCGTCCCTCCGAGCGATGTGTGTCCTGTCCCACATTGAACTTTACTTTCCTTAACCGTTCGAACGGTGTGTTGTTTAAAATTACGTGATGGTCTCCAGCACATGATGCAATAATCCACGTAGCGCACCCACGTACCATCTCGCCGGTGGCCCTGGATGGTGCACTGTCCCTCGTGAGTAATTTATTCACAATTGGTTAAAATTTTATGTAACTACCGTAATCCAGGGGGCCAGCAGCAAAACGAACGTGGGGGCCAAAGCTACGAGTTTGGGGCCTCCTTGACAAACAACCATGAGACATGTTTTCAGCAAGTGTCAAAGAACAACAACACTAAGCACGGAGCGCCCCCACAGCGTTCAGTGTCCGAGACCGTGAGCGTCACGATGATGTGATTAGGCAAGGGGAGCTGCAATATCTGCGAAAGAAGTTCAACAAACATAGATAGGTGCGACCGTGCGAGACAAATCAAAGATTGGGGCCCCCACCTTGACCGATTGCCGCGCCCCCCCCCCCCCCCCCCCCTAAGCTGATGGTGTCGTCACTAGGCCTTCGAAGGCGGTTGTCATCCTTTGATTCAAAGTCGAAGTGAAGGGTCCCGTGGCCTCGTCGCTTGAGTGCGCTATCCAACATAGCATCGCAAGAGGCCGCTCGGGGCGGGCAGTTGCTGTGGTCAGCCCTGCCAAGCAGAAGCCTTCAGCGAGTGCCGCAGTAATCCTGGCTTCGGTCACGTGCATCCTCACATTGTTGTCAAACCCAAGAAACATGAGTCTAATTGCCTTTTAAGATATCCCAAGACCAAGAATTGTAATAGGTGACAAAGCCTTTGCTGTTGCAGCACCAACATTTTGGAACAATCTTGTGTCCTCCCTTAACGTAGTGAATCTTTCTTTAAAAAAAAAACATTCTGAAGAAGAAGATTCATGTTGGTTTCCAGTCACATTTGCAGATGTGATTTGTATATTGGATCATGACCTGTGTATCGATAGTTCAATGTTAATGTGCCATTTCATTGAGGGATCGTATTATCTTTGTGTGGCCTGGGACTGTTTTATTGTTGATTTGCTGCCGTGCCCAATCTTGATAAATCGGACTTATGTATATATGACATTTTTTATGAAGGAAATTTTTGTTATTGGTAATATTTTAGTTGCGTCATTGACAAAGTGAAATTGTTTAAATATTTTTTTAACATCGTTTTCCGTGATACTGCGTTGCCAGTGGTCCACGTAATAGGTGTGTAGAGGAGTAGTGTGAGCAACCATGAGAGCGCGTACACAGGGAGGTGCGAGCGAGTTGACAGTGGAGGGTGACGTCACGTCACAGGTGCTGTAAGGGGGGCACCTTCGGGAACAAAGGCGGGGCAGAGTTAGGGGGAGGTGCTGCCTAAAGGGTACTTAAGGGGGACTCCGTAACGAAGGCGGGGTCGTTGTGGGAGCCCGGAGTAAGGATCAGCTGCAGGAGGTCTCTCCCCCGCTCGTAGCCGGACGGTGTTGGCTGAACCCCCGTCCGGGGCAGACGAGTGCGAGAGCCAAAGTGGATAGCCGAGAGCGGGGCTCCAAGTATTCAGTGAGGGTCGGCTGAGAGAGAGAGTGGTTTCTTCTCTCCTCGTTGCCGGGCGGTGTTGGATGAGCCCCTGCCCCAGCCCGAGTGAGAGAGCCCAAGAGATAGGCGAGGGTAGGACGGCATAGAGTTCGGGGGTCCAGGGTAGGGACCAAGAATAGAGAGCACCTACGGCTGGTGTGAGCTTGAGTGCTGGACGTGATAGTGCTAATAAACTTAAATCGCCCTTTTAGTAAACTCCGTCTCCACGTGGTTCTACTACACAACACGTGCATTACGGAGAGCACGTGCAAGGTGAAGATTCGTAAGAATGATTAGAGAAAGGCGAGGTAGATGGTTTTGGATATGTTAAAACAAGAGACTGAAAATGAATGTGTTTTTATTGGGAAAATTATAGGTACAATAAGCCGGGGAAGACAGAAATGTAGTTACACCATAAGGAATTTGAATAGCTGGATGCAACTGGGAGAATATAGTGCAAAGTTCTTGAGTAAATATGGAGAGAGCTGAATGGAAGGAAGGCCATGATCTCTGGCGTATTAGACATGGCACATAGAGAGATATAGACTAATATTGCCCATAGACTTACATTGTCCATAGATTCTAGATTTGATTCTAGATTTGAAGTTTTCGTGACTGCAAGGATTCATACTCTTTGGTTTTTTCGGTAAAGTCACGTAGGTAAAAAATTTAGATAAATGAAAATTTAATTAAATGCGGACTGCGACGGAATCACCCATAAAAAAAAGTATTGTCCATAGACTAAAGTTGCCCATAGACTTACATTACCTAAAGACTGACATGGCCCATAGACTTACATTGCCGAGAATGTAACAAGTCGTTGAGTAAATATCATGGGAGGAGGGAAGTGGTGCACGAGCACAGATAACGACAAGAACTCCGCGCATTCGTCACTTAACAAAACGTCGCCCCCGTTCCCTTCCAGTCCGGCGTGCCGGCGTTCCTGACGGACATGCAGAAGGCTTGCCGGGGCTACAGGGACTACTGCCAGAAGGCGGGGAAGCCGCTCTGACCTGGCCCGGTGCGCCATTTCTCCACCGGCTCTGCGAGAGCTCTCTGCGTCTCCCGTTTACCGCGGAAGACGAATCCCGGGGGCGGCTTTGTGTGTGCGTGCACGACGCGTGTAGATTTGAGTTCTTTTTTAATTAGTGCACGGTTTTTTTCAAACGGCGGCTGAAGTGTTCCTGTCCCGATAAACGTGCGTGTGCGTGTTACGGCTCCTCCGGCAGGCAAGGCTGCGTTGGCTGGGCCATGTAGCCTGCATGCCCAGCCACCGCATGCCTAAACAGCTTTTGTTCGGCCAGATCGAGGGGGTTAACTGAGCGCGGCACGAGCTAGAGAAGAGATGGAGTGATGTGGTACAGGAGGACGTGGGGCTGAGTGGACTTGCCGATGACTGGTACCAGCGGTGTCAAGATCGTTCTCTGTGGAAGAGGCTCGTGAAGGACGCTACTGGGCAGTTGGAGGCAGTCGCCCTCCAACAACAACGGAGGGCGGAGGAGCGACGCTCACAACAACGAGCGGAGCACCGGGTGGCTAAAGCACAGCAAGTTGGCACAGTAGGGGACACGGGTGGTGCATCAGCCAGTCATCTCAGTCATCTCAGTCATCTCAGTCAGTCGACCTGTGGCATCTGGGTCTGCCCCGTGACCTGCCAGCGGGCGTTCGACACTTCACGTGGCCTCAAGGTGCACATAGCCTGGCACAAGCGTCGTGGTGATTTCACCGCCACTTAGTGGCGAATGGCAGTTGTTGTTGTTACGGCTCTCTCGTTCGCGATCCGCTGGCTCGCGAAGCTTCAATGAAGGCAACCGAACGAGGCGCGCTGTGGTTCCTATGAGGGCGGACTGCGACGGAATCGCCCATCTTGCTGATATTAGCCAACCAAATGAAGGTGGGGGGGTAGGCGTGTCACATCATCACTCGATCGACGGATCAATTTGGCAATGAATCGACACGGTGATTAACCCGCAAGTTACGATGACACCCGGTATTATTGATGTTTGTGAATTACGGACCGACTGAGTGGAATCGATCCAATTAATCTCGATTAACGATCCACAATACCATATATGGGCAAACCTCTGATGGGTGATTTCATCGGGTGCACAATTGTACCGCTCTATTACAGCGCCCAGGTCTCGAGGCCGGCGTACGAATCAGGAGCGCCGTTGGGCAAGTGGCGCGGCGTGTCGCATTGTGTCGTCATCGCGTTGCAGGATGACGTCGACGTTGTTGCGAGATGACGTCACTTAAATCTGAACGTGGCCCATCGATCTCGTGCAAGGAGCCGTGCCGTCGTGATTCTTTGAGAATCCTGACCGATGGGATTCTCCCCGGCCGGTATCGGCGGCAAGATAACCGCAGCTCGATATACGAGTGTGGCCACATCGGCCGATGCAGAACGCCGCGACACCGCGGACAGAATGTCGCAAACACTTCAGATTGGATCGGCTTGAATGCTCAAAGAAAAAAAACACAACCGCGTTGCACGTTGAAAACAAGACGCGAATTGCTTTCGAATAAAAATGCAGTGTCTTTTTTTCCCCGGGTGTACATTGACATAAATGTGACACCACAAGTCGAGACAATGGCAATAAAGGTGTCTTGCGCCGTGGCACGCGTAAATACACGTCTGCATCTGTGCGCGCAAGGTCACGGCGCGTATACAACATTTGGGAAGTGGTTTATGAATGTGGGGATATACACCCATTGTATCCCACGATAATTCACGTCTGTAAATGACGAGGAAATCCATCGCATCTGAACAAAAATACTGCGGGCCGGAAAATATAGCAAACAGCACACAACGAGCAGCATCGCACGAGTTCAAAAACACTCATCCTTGTCCAGACCACCAGCTCAAACCATGACCGTACTGATGATGCCATAATGAGGGTGACACCGGTCTATTGTTGCGTCTTTGTGTCGCCGCTGCCTGGCGTTGGGATGGCCACATTGTCTCAACTCCCTCGAGTCCGTAGTCGTAAGCAACAACATCGCCACCACGCATTCAGTCGTAAGTAACAACATCGCCACCACGCATTCAGTCGTAAGCAACAACATCGCCACCACGCATTCAGTCGTAAGCAACAACATCGCCACCACGCATTCAGTCGTAAGTAACAACATCGCCCCACGCATTCAGTCGTAAGCAACAACATCGCCACCACGCATTCAGTCGTAAGCAACAACATCGCCACCACGCATTCAGTCGTAAGCAACAACATCGCCACCACGCATTCAGTCGTAAGCAACAACATCGCCACCACGCATTCAGTCGTAAGCAACAACATCGCCACCACGCATTCAGTCGTAAGCAACAACATCGCCACCACGCATTCAGTCGTAAGCAACAACATCGCCACCACGCATTCAGTCGTAAGCAACAACATCGCCACCACGCATTCAGTCGTAAGCAACAACATCGCCACCACGCATTCAGTCGTAAGCAACAACATCGCCACCACGCATTCAGTCGTAAGCAACAACATCACCACCACGCATTCAGTCGTAAGCAACAACATCGCCACCACGCATTCAGTCGTAAGCAACAACATCGCCACCACGCATTCAGTCGTAAGCAACAACATCGCCACCACGCAATCAGTCGTAAGCAACAACATCGCCACCACGCATTCAGTCGTAAGCAACAACATCGCCACCACGCATTCAGTCGTAAGCAACAACATCGCCACCACGCATTCAGTCGTAAGCAACAACATCGCCACCACGCATTCAGTCGTAAGCAACAACATCGCCACCACGCATTCAGTCGTAAGCAACAACATCGCCACCACGCATTCAGTCGTAAGCAACAACATCGCCACCACGCATTCAGTCGTAAGCAACAACATCGCCACCACGCATTCAGTCGTAAGCAACAACATCGCCACCACGCATTCAGTCGTAAGCAACAACATCGCCACCACGCATTCAGTCGTAAGCAACAACATCGCCACCACGCATTCAGTCGTAAGCAACAACATCACCACCACGCATTCAGTCGTAAGCAACAACATCGCCACCACGCATTCAGTCGTAAGCAACAACATCGCCACCACGCATTCAGTCGTAAGCAACAACATCGCCACCACGCAATCAGTCGTAAGCAACAACATCGCCACCACGCATTCAGTCGTAAGCAACAACATCGCCACCACGCATTCAGTCGTAAGCAACAACATCGCCACCACGCATTCAGTCGTAAGCAACAACATCGCCACCACGCATTCAGTCGTAAGCACACCATTAACAACATCGCCACCACGCATTCAGTCGTAAGCAACAACATCGCCACCACGCATTCAGTCGTAAGCAACAACATCGCCACCACGCATTCAGTCGTAAGCAACAACATCGCCACCACGCATTCAGTCAGTAAGCAACAACATCGCCACCACGCATTCAGTCGTAAGCAACAACATCGCCACCACGCAATTCAGTCGTAAGCAACAACATCGCCACCACGCATTCAGTCGTAAGCAACAACATCGCCACCACGCATTCAGTCGTAAGCAACAACATCGCCACCACGCATTCAGTCGTAAGCAACAACATCGCCACCACGCATTCAGTCGTAAGGCAACAACATCGCCACCACGCATTCAGTCGTAAGCAACAACATCGCCACACGCATTCAGTCGTTAAGCAACAAACATCGCCACGCATTCAGTCGAAGCAACACATCGCCACCACGCATTCAGTCGTAAGCAACAACATCGCCACCACGCATTCAGTCGTAAGTAACAACATCGCCACCACGCATTCAGTCGTAAGCAACAACATCGCCACCACGCATTCAGTCGTAAGCAACAACATCGCCACCACGCATTCAGTCGTAAGCAACAACATCGCCACCACGCATTCAGTCGTAAGCAACAACATCGCCACCACGCATTCAGTCGTAAGCAACAACATCGCCACCATACATTCAGTGCTTTCTCGAGCCGGTGTCCTGCATCAGGCCGAGCGACTTTCGTATGCGCACTGCTGCAGGTTCACACAATTGAAGGCAACTGTCTGTAAAACACGAATGGCCCGTATATATTGTAAAACATCTGTAAGGGGCCGTCCATAAATGACGTCACGCACCTGGGGGGGGGGGGTCAGATTTTTGTGACAATGTGTGACGAGGGGGTTTGAGAATGTGACGTCACATCAAAATGTGCAACTTTAAATAAATATAGAATTGTTATAACACTAATTGTTATAACACTAATTGTTATAACGACACTCCTACAACATCAGAGTGCAGCGCCATATTAAATACGCACTACAATGACAATAGTTTAAAGCGATTTGAAGCATGTTTTATTTTCAAAATGGAAATATGGTTTTGGGGGGGAGGGGGGGGGCAGAGCTTTGTGACGTCATATTTGAGGGTGGGGTCTGACTTTTGTGACTAGGGGGGGGGGGCAAAAATCGTTCAAAATCGCGTGACGTCATTAAAGACGGCCCCATATCTTCGGCTCGGTGATACATCACCGCTCCCTGTATAATTCAAGGCCTCGCACAGCGCTCGCCCCGTGTAAGCGGAGATCCTCTGCACGCGACAATCGGCTGCCGGGGATAGCCGAGCGGGGCGCATCAATCTCCGCGCGTGTGACTACAACAATACGCGCGTTTGTCTCGTGTCGTCAATTTATAATGGCATGTGAGCTCATGGTGAAGAGACGCCACAGCCACACCCAGCACTGTAAACATGTCATTACGGCAGTCCGCCCAAAGCCTGCCGTTTATTTCCTGCGTACGGAACGCCCGTGGCCGTTTCGCCTTCACCTCGCAGACATTTGCTCCGGCCCTTCACACCCCCCTCTGCCTTCCATAAACCAAAGAGAAGAGTAAAAAGAGTCGAGGAATTTACACCATTGGAACCTCCTTTGCCAGTAGCAAAATATGAAAATTGGTTTTTTACCCTTTTATCTGGCAACAAAACTGGCACCTTTTTATTTTGGCGTCATCTGCTCTAACACCATGTGAGACGAGGCTCTAAGGAAAGCTGTCTTGGGTGTGGACCAATCAATTTCAAGGACAGTGCATATCATTATCAGAGTTGTTTTTTTTTTTGCATTCCGGCCGCAGGTATTGTGGTCAATGCAAACATGACTCCTTGTAAAAAAGGTGTCAGTTTTGTTGCCAGATAAAATGGTAAAAAACCAATTATCAAGAGTCGGGGAACTCTCATGCCATGCCGAGTGCGGGGAAGGAGGGAGGGAGCCGAGTCTCGGTAAAGCAGAAGTTTCAGTGAATGGGTTTCAGGTCCAATTTCCACCGTTATCCAGAAAATGATTCGTAATGGCTTTTTGGGTTAGATGGTGCAAGTATGATGTGTGGTCGTAGAAAACTTCCTACACCTGGCACTACCATTTAATAACGATGTCGGAATCAGAATTTGTATTTATCCTGGAGGAATCTGATGAGCTATGAAGCTCTTTTTCACACATGTCCAGTAGGGGCACGGGGTCAGAAAGTTAAAACAACACAATACACACACACCATCGGAGTGCAAAAGTATAGGAAAAAGAAAGCAAATCCCTCAAAACGAATACGTAAAATAGATCAAGTATATACGGTAACATTGCATAAGTACACCAATTCCTAAGCTTGGGCAAGATTGCAAAACAGCAAGAACAGTCCCAGACCACACGAAGACGACGACACACAGTCCCCCAATAAAATTGGACGTAAAATGCTTACTATTGATACATGGATAAGGATGAAAGTTTAAATCACATTTGCAAATGCAGTTGTATTCAGAACTGATCTTCTGCTTCGGGATATTTTTTGAAGATGTACAATTTTAAAGGGGGGGGGGGGGACAGGCTTGGTCCTAAACGTTGTCCCACACACATTTGTCGTGTTAGCGGAGCGGGAGACAAGGTTCTTAAGGAGGCACCTTCTTTATTCAACACTTCAGGTTCACAGGTTCGCCCTTGCTTCGCCCAAGTCGTCTAGCCGAGTCTTGACACAACCCTGATCGTGTAACATCGACGAGGCTGACCGAGACAGCCAACAACTATCCGGCCGCGCAATATCTAGCGAAGACGACAGCGACGACGAGACGAGTCCACTTCCCAGAACCGGCAGCTCTGAGCTCCCACTCTCCGCTGCTTTTATGCTACCCAGCACGGCCTGGCTCCGCCCTGGCCGCGCCTCCCTTCTCGAACCCACTAGCAGGTTCCAGGGGCTTCCTGGCATCATCAGGCAGATGCCAGAAATCTGCCAAATTGTTAAATGTGTGTGGATTGCTCTCCCACACACCGGTGCTGCTGAAGCAGTGACACACTGGCACATTAGTTCACGCGACAGCTTTGTTACTTGGCTGTGTCGGGTGGAGGAGGGTTTACGACACACATTTTACTTGCGCCATCTGACCCAAAAAATATTTTGAAGTAATATTAGTTGCAAAAGCCCACACGTGCGAAATCCAGAAGGTGCCCGAGTGATGTGCAACAGCTGTTGCCAGCGGTGTGTGATAAGGTGTACCTTTAGAGCCAACCCCATTGAACAACCGCCATACAATCGTGAAAAATAAGACTAGGTTTTACCCTTTCGGACAATAAAATGAGTTAAGATGTTCAAATACCAAATAGATAAATTTTGCATGTTATTAGCCAAGACAATGTATATATTATCAGAGCGTGTTTGTGCGCACAAGTATGTATGGTTAATGCAGACTTCATGTCTTGCAAAAGGTATCTAGGTGTTTGAACATCTTAACACCCGTTTTATTGCCAGATAGGGTAAAGCCTATTATTATTTTTCATCATTTTGGATACTGGCATCATTGCCAATCATTTTCTAAGAACCCGCTTCTAAAGGCGATGCAGGAATTCTGTGACGCTCCGGTGAACAGCGATGACGATAATCAGTGTTCTTCTCTAAATCGACCTGACAATTTAACTTTGATGGACCAGAGTTGGTTTCAGATTGTCCACAGAGTTTTCGACACTTGTTAAGTGGTTGTCAAAACAGATAGCGATTTAGTCCTGGAATCCAAATGTCTAGTAATTGCAGCCCACCAGGTTTCCAGTCTTCGCCGTTCAAGCGCGAATCACGACGATTGGTAAACTTGGGAAGAATCTGCGATAAAGTGGAGAGCGGGATTGATACGTTTCGTGATGGGCTGCAAAGCAATGTCCTGCAAGACCCGTGCGTTTGCTATTCCACTCTGAAACCGAGCCACGTTCCTGCGAGGCATCTTAATTTAGAGAGCACGGCACCACCACTGGCAACGTCTAAACACGACTAGATACGAACACCTCGCCGAATGTTCTTCGGTGACCAGCGATGCGGAGTTAATCCAGACGTCGACTCAACACTTTCAGTTCCTTCCCGTCTCGCATCAAGTTCTTCAGAGGACAGTGGGGCAATGTTGGTAATTTCACGCGGCATTTCGTTGGTTTGGTATGCTACCATTATGGGTTTTTTCTGAGACTAATATCTCGTTTATTTATATCGAGTAGCAAACCACGGCGACCAATAAGCCTCGTTTTCAGTGACCCAGGCTACAAAGCTGCACACCGGAAACATTCGGTCGCAATGTTGAACGTCGTAGCCCTTGACAGAAAAATGAACGTGCGAAGGAGCAATTAAATCGCGTCGCAGTATTTTACTCGTAATATCGCGGGGGAAAGCCCGTTGAGCCCGTGAGCTTTTTCTCAAGATCAACCCCCAGGAGGAGACGGGTGTGGAAACGGGCACAGCGGATCAACTCAACGATTCGTCAACGCAGCAGCAAAACAACAGCGACATGTAAACCAAACACGTGAGCAATAACGCACGAAAACGATGATTTCTTTTAAAAACTAAATATCACGTAACAAATACCAAAACAAATGCATGGAAACCATAAGACATGTAACAAATGATGTCAATAACATGTAAACAGTAACAAAATGTGAATGTAAATAACAAAACATGCATACGGAACATGTAAATAATAAAACGTGAATCTTTACAATGAGAATATTTATTTAGGCTAGAGGAATCCGATGAGCTATTAAGCTCTTTTTCAGAGATGTCCAGCAGTTTTCACAGATGCCCAACAACAATACACGTCAACAATAACAACGCGAATATAAAAAACATTGAAACGATATGTGACCAATAACACATGTCCACACCAGAACAAGTTAACAATAACAGCATCACATGAACAAAAAACGTGAAACACATTCCTGCGGAGGGAACTGGTAGGAACGTTGGGTTGCTCGGTCAATGGCCAGGGTCAACGGCGGCGTGGTGTATTCCGCAAATATGCCCGACTGTGAGGGCGGGCACAAGCCGGCGTGAGTAGGTTAAACGTTGAGTTTTATAAGGGCACCACGGGGTGACCAGCCCCTCTCCACCCAGCCCCACCCCTCCCACCCCCACCCAGCCCCTCCCTCCCTCCCCACCCAGCCCCTCCCTCCCTCCCCACCCAGCCCCTCCCTCCCCACCCAGCCCCTCCCTGCACGACGGACACATTAATCCCCTGTTGGCTGGTGTAACCAGGAGGTTCCTACCAGCAAATACATTTCTGGCAGAAATACTTCCAAGTGAGATTTTTTTTACGACAATCGGCTAAACATTAACTCCAAAAGATACATTTATAAACGATACAAAAGCACATTTGTAGAATTTACTTTCCAGCGAGGTACATTTCAGTTGTAAAATTAGGTACGGTTTCGGCCCAAAAAGCCATATAATAATTTACATTTGTAATGCGCATTTCATCCGCAGATCACAATTCGCCAATGATGGCCGAGCTCGGGATCAATTTGTTCCACTCAAAGCTCACACTGGGGAAGCAACAACAACTTGTTAACAGCGAGAGAAACAATGTTCTTGTGTGTGCAGTAAGGAGCCAGCGTTCAATAACGGGACATCACGCAGGCGACGTCGAGTTACATCCAAACGCAGGCATTTAAAAAGTGGAATCAGCCCGACGACCAACGCAGTGGCGATCGCGAAAGTCAAATCGCTCGAAACGAACTCAAACCGGAGGGAATACATACGCGGCGGACATTGCGTCATGGTGCTCCATCACCTCGAATTCCCGAATGAAGACCCAACTGGTGACCTCGCTCCTGCCGTACGGATTATTGATACAAGCAAAACATCCACCTTGCAACAATCCCCGTGGCATTTGTCCCCCCCCCCCATCCCTGGTGCAATCTACCCGTAAACAATGACACGCCAACCAAGGAGGGGCTGGCACATCACCAGGTGCAACAAAATGACAAGCCCGCGGATATCCGCCAACTTATTTTAGCAAGTCCTTGTTCATAGTTGGGAGTGAATTGGGTGGAATTTTTTTATTCTATGGCAAGTCGTCCGGTTTCCAGGTTGCATAATTCTCGAGAAATCCACACACCAACAGTGCTCTTGGCTTTGGCCGCAGGCTGAATTATAATTGTTAAGGCCCTTTGTCCATCCACTGCAGAATAAAACGAAACACTTTTATTAACCAGATACAGTCCAATCGGCTATTAGCTCTTTTCAGAAGCGACCTGGCCACAAATAATAGGTCAATGAAATGGCTTTTTATCACGTTGGATATTTATAGCAGCCAAATACTCTAAACACACGTTGATTCTAAATGTGGAGGGGAAAACCGGAGAACCGAGAAAAATCCACACAACCACAGAGGAGAATATGCCAACTCCAAATATTCAGGCGTTATCGTTGAGCTCGAACCCTCGACCTCCTGTATACCAGGCAAAGGTGATAACATCTCGCCACTGTGAGATGGCCCCCTCTTGCAATGTTGGTGATGACAATGACCATACTTCACCATGCTGGCCAGTGCGGGTTGATGGACCCGGTTCAGATATCGTTCGCCACTGACGTTCGACATTGGTGAGAGTCAAACTTGGGTTTCCAGGCGAGTAGTGCACAGCGCTAACCACTCTGCAGACGCTTCACTCCCAGAAGTCGAATGCCGGGTTGAATGTGCAAACAGGGTTGCGCCTCCGCTCAACAGAGCCTGGCACCAATGTGATCGCCACGCATTCTCCGACATCGCATAACTGAAAGTCACAATCGATTTGTCGATTTCCTTATGCGACATGGCACATGCACAGCATTTCACCGCTTGTCTATCCCTTCGACTTTTACATCATTACAATGTAAATATATCAGCAGCAGCAGCCATGCTTAATCCACTGCTGGATTATTCCCTCTCCACAGGCCACCCCGCACCTGCTCATGGAACTGAAGGCAAAACATTAACATTTAAAATAAGCTATTTCTTAAACTACTTTAATTTGACCAGGTATGGCCCATTGAACTAGATAGCTCTTTTTTAGAAGCGGCCTGGCTACAAATGAGAATGAAGTGGCTTGTATGAAAATTTATAGCAGCCATGCAAACTCCAAATATACAGCAGCAGGCGCCAAGCCAAGAGTCGGGGTCGAACCAACGACCTCCTGCATACCAGGCGAGGTAATTAACATCTTGCCGCCGTGGTGCCCCTAGTGCCGTACTGTGTAATGGGACGAGAGAAAACGCCGCTTGGTCGCGTTTGCACTTGTGTTGGTTCTGGCTTGAGAGCTCTCACCACGTATGACTCGCAAGCGGTGCCCTCGCTCACAGCGGTCTCCTACACCTTCCGGGCACACGGTGCCTTGAGCCGCCAGTGTGCGGCGCTTGGTTGTATCACGGCGGAGCACTCGGCCGTGGTTCGTCGCGTACTCTTCACACGTTGTGGTCGAGTCGGATTAGCCTCTGTTCATAAGTATAAATTACGTGGCATTAAATGCTCACGCCTTTAATAGAAAATCTAAAGATTATTGATATTAATTGTAGGCATCCGTGCATTGGTGCAGTACCAATGGTTTGTGGCGTTTCCTTCCTTGTGCCCTTCACAATTGTGCTCCAATATTCAGTTGTCCCCACTGCCGAGCAAAGCAACCAACTCACCAACCTGTGAGCAGACGTCCTCCGATTAAACTTTACTTCATACTCTTTGGTTCTTTCAGTAAGTCACGTGGGTATAAAATAAAATAAACCACGTTTCGGGCGCAACACAAGCGTCCATCATCAGGTGGGCAAGCATGGTCTGCTGCTGAGGCAGACTGTCTATTTATTTTCTACCTACGTGACTTTACCGAAAGAAACCAAAGGGTATGGAATTCCTGCAGTCACAAAAGCTTCAAATCAACTTACTTCCTTGCAGACTTGATATTTGCCATGGAAGATTACTCTTTACACCGATCTAATCACATTCCTTCAAATTCTAAAACATCCGCAATAAAAACAAAAAGATAATTCCGAGAAAATGCTGCATTCATCCCAAATTGTAAGCGCGTAAGAACCACAACAAAAGCAGACTGATTTCGAAAGATGTTTTTACTTTCACATTTTTCCAATAAACGTTTACTGCATCGGTGCATGAGGTATCGTGTTATACATGGTAATTGTAGACAAATGTGTTCTCAAACTTTCACGCGACCGATGCACATTTGTGATGTAAGAACACCGACAAGGGCGCATTAGCGGTGACGAAGGCGCGCGCTCCTCAAACGTAAACGGCGCGACTATTAGCGGCCCGCCAGCCCAGATGCGACTGGCGAAGGAACGCGTGACAGCGGTAATGATCATAATTACACTCTACAAAAAATATAAAGGGACACTGACAAGCGTAATGGCCTCACATTTGGACGCAATTACGTAATTGGACACAGACGCTGCCGCTGCTGCTGCTGCTGCGGTGACGATGGGAGATGAGAAAGGTCCGCGCGCACGGACGCACAAAGACAAAGATCCCCCGCGTAGCCCACACAGGCTGTTGCGGGGTAGTGCCGTTTGCGAACATCTACGACGGTTAGTACGGCGCGCGAGTGGGGGGGCGGTGGTGTGGCCAAGCATCATGGTGCAGCAAGGGATTCATCTTGAAGCCGAGCTGACCTATGGGAGGCCCACGACCGGTTCAGATACTCGACACCAGGAATCGATTGCAGATCGCTGGATTTGTAGCGCAGTACCCCAACCACTGCGCCACCGGTTCCCCACCCCCACGCGTGCACACACGGACGTACACCCACGCACGCAGAGGACGCTCACACACGCACACAGGCACGCGCACACAGACACACACCACGCACGCAGCACGCACACGCACGCACACGCCCGTGTAAACAGCCTTCACAAAGAGGCATCGCGCACCAGGGAGGGGAACGCCTCGGCGCTCTCGCATAGGATGGAGTACACGGCCCGGTACACGGCGGGGAAGGGAGGCCGGGCGGGGGTCCAGCGTGCTGAGGAAGGGAAGGAACTCATCGGCGATCGCCTGCCCGTTCCCAGGGAGCCCGCATGGGAGGGGAGGGGCAGAAGTGGGGAGGGGAGACATCGGGGCGGAGGGTCGGTAAAAAATGGAAAAACGACGTCACGGTCGCGTGATTTGCCAAGGGTGGATCCACTCTAGCCCGGGTACTGCGGCGTAACGCTGGGAGGCGCTCACTTTGTTCGCGGTAGCAGTGCCCGATGTGCGTAGCTCCTGAATGCAGCCGCACTGTCATTCTCCCCTTGCTCGATCGCACACATCCCGCAGGGCCCGTGCCCTTTGCCCATACCGATGGGCACGTAATCTCCGTGCATCTTATTTTACTCCAGTTTTGCAGCAAGTGCCGTTTGTAACAGATTTGCCTGTGAAGATTTACGCAATCTTTCCTGCGTTGCGCATCACGCGTGCAGGCATTACGTTGACACGTTAATGCCCACAGGGCAACATGTATTATTGGTGACTTAACCGAAACAATCTACCATTTACCTTGCTGAACCCGATTTGATCACAGGTGCACACAATCAGGCTCTCAGCGGTACCAGCTCTGAAATCACACGAGCTTCCCGAGCCACTGGGCCACCTGCATCGTACATCCCATCCTAAGCGATGTACCTCCCACTCGTGCGAACCATCGTCATCAACATAAGCAACAATCACCTGCTGCACACGCTGAAGCAACTGCAGCCACGCCATGTCGTGTTGCACGCTCGCCATTTCCTTCAGTCCTCCGCGGAGCTGTACGTCACCACGGGCCTCATCAGCTGCTCGGCAAAGCGGGCCCCCGTCCTTCCCTGGGGCAAGCCGGCACTGGGCACCTGCAAACGGTGGCCCATCGCAGACCACCGCTCGGCCACTAATCAGGGGCCGCCACGGACATCCACAGATGGCGCGGGACGGGGAGGGGAAAACTGAGCTTACACGCAGGGGACAAAGTCTCACGTGGACTAGAATTAGTTTTCCTATAAATAATAGCACAATTGTTTTGTAGACACAAATAAAAAAATACAGTCAATCGACCGATGGATGTAGCATGCCAAATTATTCGCGCA